>NC_091356.1:17371225-17403725 GCF_038502225.1 Cherax quadricarinatus | reverse complement strand
GCTCACCAAACGACTTAGTTGGCTGGCGGCTTCTAATGCAGAGGTGAACGAATGATCTTCAAGAAAGACTAACCTCTGGTCCAAGAGATTCCAGCAGGTTATCCACCAAGAGTAATTGTACCAGGCCTGAAAAGTTGGAGACACCACTCGCCTTGTACCATTTTATGATTTTTTTTTTGACTACTGCCTCACAAAGTCTACATGAGACTGACGCAGCTGATGCTTGCACAATTTGAATTCCCTCCTGTACTTGGCTGGAATACACTGATATGCTCCAAGAACCGTTGTTTCAACAACCCGATAATCAGCAAATTCTTCATTATTTAAAACAGCTGTGAACTCTTGCGCTTTGCCGTACAACACTGTATACACCAGTGCTGCCCAGTGCTCACCAGGCCACCTCAGTGCTGGAGCCTGGTTTTCAAATGCGTCGAGAAACTGTTCAGGCCCAGACTCAACAAAGCGAGGTACTAACGGCGCTACTTTTAGCACGATGAAGTTGTCACCAACAGTCTGCTTAAATTGCCTCCTCTCCTTCTCTCTATCAAACTCCTCTTCAGCAAATGCTCGCTGCTCTCTGGTTGTTTCGAGATCACAATCCTCTTTTCTACCTCAACACCATGAAAAACCACAACACACGTCTGATGAGATAGAGTCTCAGGCTGCAATCTTGCAATATTAGAGTCTTACATATTGCCGGCATGGAAAATATGCTGGCAGATGCTCTTTTCGGTGTTTAATTTAGGTTAGGATGTGTTAAGGACAATATGGGTAGCTTAGCTCTTTTTTCTCTTTATAAATATTTTTTAATAATGTTGGTGGTGGTCTTTTTTTAGTGAGGGAACATTCTGCTGCCATCCGCAGGTGTCTTCAACCAACGTTAACGCTACTGTCTTCTGTCTCTCTCTAGGATAGAGTTTGCTTTAAGTCTCGAGAAAAGTTGAGCCCTATCTAATGAATTGCAAGGTTTAGAGGAAAGGCAGTTCCTTTATTGTTCAGTGCCATGGCGGCACACTAGCCATAGAGATGGAGGCCTAATCCTGGCTATTAGAGACCTTTTGGAGTATGTTACACTTTATTCGACGTATGTCACACTCCCATATAGACTGCCTCCTAACCAGTGAACTGGGTGCTAAGGGTTTAACGATCGATAGGGTACCCGTCGTTAAATCAGTACCTTGGTTCACTGACCAATCACAGGCAAGCCCGTCAAAGCTGAAGCAATATGGTTCACTTGCGGTAAGCATTGGCAGACTTGCCTACTTGCTGGTTGAGTATGGTGCACTCTCTCTGTCACCGTGGAGTACACTTATTATTATTCTCTCTGTACATATTGTACATACCTGTATATAGTGAGTGAAGGCAAAACAAACATTATAGTCTGTTTCCTCCAATTCCCATCACGACCAGGTCTCGTAGGTCATTTAATGCCTGTGTTCGTAATATCCCTATTATGCAGACATTCAACGTCTCTTCATTTGTTTCACTCATGTCCTAAAATGTCCACCAGTTCCTGGCTGGCAATGTCATTCCTTCAACAATTCTGTTTTCTCTCTTCTCTCTAATTATTTGATGTCCTAGTAAAAAGATCGCATCTATTATCATCTCTGCGAACTTGGTGTCTGTTATTGCTACAAAGTCTAGAGATGCTTTGATTATCATCTCTTTTCATACATCACTCTCATTTGCTATCTCATCTGCATTTGAATACTCCATTTTCAGTTAGTGTTCTTTTAAAATACTATGATTTTTGGCTTCCTGCTCTCCTGGAGGCTGGGGAAAAAGTAAACACAAGAGCTGGTTTAGGGAAGTGGATATTACACTTGTAGGGAATGAAACCATATGTGTGGGTGAGGGAGAACGTGGTGCGATGGAGAGAGAAGGAAAGGGACATGGAGAATGGAATGGGAACTGACTGTCAGAAGGAATTCTGAACCGAGACGGATGGGGGGATTGGAAAGTGAATGTTGGTGGGGCAGGTTGTGAGGTTGGGTTTGCTTTATTTTGTTCGTTTTGAGTTACTGCCTTTGAGAGGGAATAGGGGATGGGTTTCGAGGCATTGTTTGCTTCTGGGATTGGTGTTCCACTTGAAGCAGATCATCCAGATAGTAACACTGTGTTTCATGTTCTCCTGGATGCAAAGCTACCGCACTTGTTTTTCTCCTGGTTCTCCTGCCTTTCTTAGGCTGTTTCTTATTCTCTCCTTGAATTGTTCTCCCTCCTGTTAAGCTATGTCTAGATCGACGAACTCAAGATGATACGTGTGTGTACTTTTTAACAGGGATTTCTGTCTAAGGACCGGATCTAGTGCCATTTATAATACAAGTATCAGTTTAAATGGTCGTATAGTGTCCCTTGCAAATTTTTTTTTTTTTTAAATTTTCCAACTCCTTAGTTGTCGTCACTTTAGCCTCCCAAAGGACATGGATAATCATCACACTCATTCTTGTATGTGTGTATGTATGAATGCGTGTGTGTATGTGTGTGTGTGTATGTGTGTGTGTGTGTGTGTGTGTGTGTGTGTGTGTGTGTGTGTGTGTGTGTGTGTGTGTGTGTGTATGTGTGTGTGTGTGTGTGTGTGTGTGTGTGTGTGTGTGTGTGTGTGTGTGTGTATGTGTGTGTGTGTGTGTGTGTGTGTGTGTGTGTGTGTGTGTGTGTGTGTGTGTGTGTGTGTGTGTGTGTGTGTGTGTGTGTGTGTGTGTGTATGTGTGTGTGTGTGTGTGTGTGTGTGTGTGTGTGTGTGTGTGTGTGTGTGTATGTGTGTGTGTGTGTGTGTGTGTGTGTGTGTGTGTGTGTGTGTGTGTGTGTGTATGTGTGTGTGTGTGTGTGTGTGTGTGTGTGTGTGTGTGTGTGTGTGTGTGTGTGTGTGTGTGTGTGTCTGGGTGTGTGTGTGTGTGTGTGTGTGTGTGTGTGTGTGTGTGTGTGTGTGTGTGTGTGTGTGTGTGTGTGTGTGTGTGTGTGTGTGTGTGTGTGTGTGTGTGTGTGTGTGTGTGTGTGTGTGTGTGTGTGTGTGTGTGTGTGTGTGTGTGTGTGTGTGTGTGTGTGTGTGTGTGTGTGTGTGTGTGTGTGTGTGTGTGTGTGTGTGTGTGTGTGTGTGTGTGTGTGTGTGTGTGTGTGTGTGTGTGTGTGTGTGTGTGTGTGTGTGTGTGTATGTGTGTGTGTGTGTGTGTGTGTGTGTGTGTGTGTGTGTGTGTGTGTGTGTGTGTGTGTGTGTGTGTGTGTGTGTGTGTGTGTGTGTGTGTGTGTGTGTGTGTGTGTGTGTGTGTGTGTGTGTGTGTGTGTGTGTGTATGTGTGTGTGTGTGCTCATCCTCATTCAGTAATGTAGCAACTTTATCGTCCACTACATCCCTCAATCTGACACATAGTGGAGTCAAAACACCAACAATAACAACTGTAATACCACAAGCCAGCGAGATTATGTCTCCCGTGTTGGTACTTTAAAGAGCCATCTGTTGATGTGATGTGCTACTACGCTCTTGGGGAATATATTAGAATATACAGTTTATGCACAAAGTTATCGTTTTTGTTTTTGTTGTTGTTTGTTTGCTCGCCTCAAAATGTAACCGTACACAAAGATTTTATCACAAGTTTTTGTTAAATTAATGTTTTTTTTATGTTTTTCACTCGCTGTTCCATGAACCTGGGGAATTACAATTGGTGAAACATTGCTTAATTGTTTTATTATTGTGAAATAAATTTTCAGAATGTTTTAGTTTTCTAACTTCTTAATTAATGCCGCACTAAATTAAATTAGTCTGTAATGAAGTTATAGGAGGTAATAGATTCTAAAATAACTGTATCCTCTCTTGACAATCATCCTGCGATTGTGGAAATCCAGGAATTTCCACGTGGATGTAAATATCATTCGTTAATGAGTTACCCTAGAGAATATATTATCATTGGACGGTCGGCACACAACCACCAGTGAACTGGCAGTTCAGAGTGTAGCAGTTCTGGGGCCCCCTATTGTATTTATTGTCCAGTTCAACAGCAAAAAAGCTGAAAATTTCCAGCCAAGACAGGACTCGCAGCAATGGTTTCAAGTTGGAAAAATTCAGATTCAGGAAGGATATAGGAAAGTACTGGTTTGGTAATAGAGTTGTGGATGAGTGGAACAAACTCCCGAGTACAGTTATTCAGGCTAAAACGTTGTGTAGTTTTAAAAATAGGTTAGATAAATACATGAGTGGGTGTGGGTGGGTGTTGGTGGGTGTGAGTTGGACCTGACTAGCTTTTGCTGCTGGGTCTGGTGCAGTGCTCCTTCCTTGAGTGGGGATGACCAGACTGGGTGGGTCATTGGGTTAATCCGGGGGGGGGGTCATTGGTCTAATCCTGGGGGAACATGGACCTGCTCCGCATGGGTCAGTAGGCCTGTTGCAGTGTTCCTTCTTTTTTATATTATGTTCTTAAAATCAGTTGAGAGCAGCTTCCCTAGCCGAGGTGACATCACACACCTCTCTGCCTGGCTGGGAGGCAGACACTTTGCCTGGCCGAAAGGCAGACACTGTGTTTGGCTGGGAGGCTGGATGGCAGACTCTCTTCCGGGCTTGGAGGCAGACACTGTGCTTGGCTGGAAGGCAGACACTCTGCCTGGTTGGATGGCAAACTCTCTTCCTGGCTGGAAGGCAGACACTCTGCCTGGCTGGAAGGAAGACACTCTGCCTGGCTGGAAGGCAAACACTCTGCCTGGCTGGATGGCAGACACTCTTCCTGACTGGAAGGCAAACACTCTGCCTGGCTGGAAGGCAGACACTCTGCCTGGCTGGAAGACAGACACTGTGCCTGGCTGAACGGCAGACACTGCCTGGCTGGAAGGCAGACACTCTGCCTGGCTGGGAGGCAGACACTCTTCCTGGCTGGATGGCAGACACTCTTCCTGGCTGAAAGGCAGACACTCTGCCTGGCTGGAAGGCAGACACTCTGCCTGGCTGGAAGGCAAACACTCTGCCTGGCTGGAAGGCAGACACTCTGCCTGGCTGGAAGACAGACACTGTGCCTGGCTGAACGGCAGACACTGCCTGGCTGGAAGGCAGACACTCTGCCTGGCTGGGAGGCAGACACTCTTCCTGGCTGGATGGCAGACACTCTTCCTGGCTGAAAGGCAGACACTCTGCCTGGCTGGATGGCAGACGCTCTTCCTGGCTGGAAGGCAGACACTTTGCATGGCTTGGAGGCAGACACTCTGCCTGGCTGGATGGCAGACTCTCTTCCTAGCTGGAAGACAGACACTGTGCCTGGCTGGAAGGCAGACACTGTGCCTGGCTGAAAGGCAGAGACACTGCCTGGCTGGAAGGCAGACTCTCTTCCTGGCTGGGAGGCAGACACTGTGCCTGGCTGGATGGCAGACTCTCTACCTGGCTGGAAGGCAGACACTCTGCCTGGCTGGAAGGCAGACACTCTGCCTGGCTGGATGGCAGACTCTCTTCCTGGTTGGAAGGCAGACACTGTGCCTGGTTGGAAGGCAGACACTGTGCCTGGCTGGAAGGCAGACACTGTGCCTGGCTGGAAGGCAGACACTGTGCCTGGCTGGATGGCAGACTCTCTTCCTGGCTGGAATGCAGACACTCTGCCTGGCTGGAAGGCAGACATTCTGCCTGGCTGGATGGCAGACTCTCTTCCTGGCTGGAAGGCAGACACTCTGCCTGGCTGGAAGGCAGACACTGTGCCTGGCTGGATGGCAGACTCTCTTCCTGGCTTGGAGGCAGACACTGTGCTTGGCTGGAAGGCAGACACTCTGCCTGGTTGGATGGCAGACTCTTTTCCTGGCTGGAAGGCAGACACTCTGCCTGGCTGGAAGGAAGACACTCTGCCTGGCTGGAAGGCAGACACTCTGCCTGGCTGGATGGCAGACACTTTTCCTGGCTGGAAGGCAGACACTCTGCCTGGCTGGAAGACAGACACTGTGCCTGGCTGGAAGGCAGACATTGCCTGGCTGGAAGGCAGACACTCTGCCTGGCTGGGAGACAGACACTGTTCCTGGCTGGAAGGCAGACACTACCTGGCTGGATGGCAGACACTCTGCCTGGCTGAGAGGCAGATATTCTTCCTGGCTGGATGACAGACGCTCTTCCTGGCTGGAAGGCAGACACTCTGCCTGGCTGGGAGGCAAACACTCTGCCTGGCTGGGAGGCAGACACTCCTCCTGGCTGGAAGGCAGACACTACCTGGCTGGATGGCAGACACTCTGCCTGGCTGAGAGGCAGACATTCTGCCTGGCTGGATAGCAGACTCTCTTCCTGGCTGGAAGAGAGACACTGTGCCTGGCTGGAAGGCAGACACTGTGCCAGGCTGGAAGGCAGACACTGTGCCTGGCTTGGAGGCAGACACTGTGCCTGGCTGGAAGGCAGACACTGTGCCTGGCTGGGAGGCAGACACTGTGCCTGGCTGGAAGGCAGACACTGTGCCTGGCTGGGAGGCAGACACTGTGCCTGGCTGGGAGGCAGACACTGTGCCTGGCTGGAAGGCAGACACTGTGCCTAGCTGGGAGGCAGAGACACTGCCTGGCTGGAAGGCAGACACTCTGCCTGGCTGGAAGGCAGACCTTGCCTGGCTGGAAGGCAGACATTTTGCCTGGCTGGAAGTCAGACATTCTGCCTGGCTCGAAGGCAGAGACTGTCTGGCTGGAAGGCAGACACTGGCTGGAAGGCAGACACTCAGTAACTTGGACTCAAAACACTTGTTGCTCTTGATGGCGTCCGTTGTCTCATTATTATAGATCTAACTTAATATCTTAACATTGTAAATATTATAAATAAGTAGTGAAGAATGCATGAGTAACTAAATCTCTCCCTGCTGTGTTTACCTTGCCCTTGTCTTGCTCTGTTGATCTCTATATACTACTGACTTTGTTTACGGCTAGGTACTACAGGCCAGTAATTGCTACTGGCCTGCAGGAAAATTTATAGTTATGAACGAAAAGTGCAAACCATTTGGTGAACTTTCAGGCAATAACATCCAAACATTTAATTCACAGAATATAATAACTATAGAAGTACGAAACTCGGTTTTTCCCATGTGAGTATGAAAACTCCCACAGTATATACCACCTGGCATCACTTGTTATATTGTCTATTATGAATAGTTGTAATAGTTTCTGGCGCTCAATACAGGTAAATGAACATCCAGCGAGGAACATAGAATTGTTGAAGTCCCACTACTCTGAGATTCGTTTAGCTTTATCTCCAATAGGATGGGAAGTATTTAGATTGTTAAGTGATTTTTTCAAGTAGTGTCAAGTATTCAAAGTTCAACATAGTAACAAAGATGCAGCGTCTTAACTTCCTCAAGAGACTTTGAAGTTAAAACCCAATTTCCCAAAATTTGGCTCTGGAGCTAGAGTTCAGTTCCTTCCAGAAGCTGTAGATAATTATTTTCATAAGGCAGGAAGCTTCAGCTCAACGTTCAAGAAGCTTCGAGTTTGTATCTTATTACGTTGAAAAGTCGCAGAAGCCACAGACCAACTGAGCAACTCCCTGGAGAGGCAGGAGTACCTGAGGAACATCTTCATTTGACCCAGAAGCTGGAACTCATCCTCAGCAAACGCAAATAAAATTTGTGATTAAGCCGAGGAAACATTTTATAGATATCCTCAACAGCCCCAGAGAGGTCCTAGTACCCGTCTCCAACAACTACTTTTAACAGTACTGAATATATCAGTTGTTCTTAGTCTTCTAACACGTTATTTCAACACACTATTTACCCTAACATTACTCGGTCTTCGGGAGCCATAACAATTATCATCTGAAAATACCAAGTTAACTTGGGACATTCAATGTCTATAATAACAAAATCTATATATTATAAAAACAAAATTTTTAGGTTATAAGTCTTTTTTTTCAGGTTGTTAATAAAATATAACACTGATCACATTAAATCTAAACTTTGTAAATCAATCTATCACGTTGTTGAGTTCCTTAAATTTATCTCTCAAATGAATAGATTTACTGATAACTTTCTCATCCATTTCTAATCTTTCTGAAAGAGAGATGGAGGCTCCAGACGCCGGCTACTAAGTAAATAAGACAATGCCAGCACTTTTAAATTATTTAATTATCATTATTTGTCGCAGGTCTGTTATTGGTCCAGTTTTGTGCTTCAGTGATAACTCTTCTAAACACTTCTAAATCTATTCTTTGAAAATGGAGAATTTTAGAATACGCATGTGCTTAATGTAACTACTAGTTTTTCAAAATATAGAAATCATCATTCCTGGGAATCTGGATATTATATTTCTGGATTTTCAACAATTTATTAAGATAGGCAGAACCTGTTTCAAACTTAGTATCTTTATAAATTATAATTAATCAAATCTATTATTTCCTAGCTTCAAAAATTAAAATAATGTGGAGGAACATTTCTTGGCATATCAGTAGTCATCTCCAGCAGGATTATTGGAGATGACTACTGCTTATTTGGGGTATTAATTAAGAAAAGGTGTCCAGTGTAATGTACTTTGGTCGCTTCATGGGGCCATATAGCTAGTTCTCTCTGTCGACCAAGGTGAGTGGTAACTGTCTTGCCTCAACTCGAAAGCGCGTTTCACTGTTGGATCCAAGTGTCTTACTGCCGCCGATGCTGACGAAAAGACGTATGTTCGAGAACACATTTTTATTGATAAATATTAGATGAAACACTACCGAGAGTGAATTGTTGTTCCAGTAAAAGCATTGTACAACACACCGCGTTCCTTAACAATTTACCGTTGTCTAAAGTGACTCTGGGAAGTACATATTGACAGGTATTTTTGAGTAGCAAATAGTTCAACTAGTGGTATTGTATATTTAATATATTATGACATAAATTAAATAAAAATATACCAAACTTCTGCAGAACTTGAGGTGTTCCTGGTGAACTCTTATTTCCCTTTATAAGCTACACACATTCATATGAGAACATCTAGTCTTATACCACAACAAGAAATGAACCACATCTTCGTACCTACTTCGTGACTTGGCATAGTAATTATATTGATTCACTCACTACGGAAGCCACTGTTGTTTCTGCAGTTATATTTCTGCTCAAGATTTTAACCATGGATGCCACTCAACTTAAACCATCAAATCACAGTGGATTAAAAGTTTATTTATTGAATTTTCTCACTTCGACAATTTATCTGCAATAATTTCTTCTCTAAGAATACGAGAAAAGATATTTAAATGTTCTGATTTAGTAACATAATCTTCTTGTATATGACTAACTTCCGAAGCTCTGTTTCTGATTTATAGGAAATTACTCTGGGTATTTTGTATTGCAAAACAACGGTAGTTAATGCGTCTAATGTTGTCTAATTTTTAATTTGCCAATTTTATTAAGTAAACATTTTTTATGTGATAACTAGAGAATGACTCTTCCGTTCGTCTTTAAACCCAAAATACTGATATATATTAACTGGAAGTATTCTGACATTAATTTTGGACTGTATGGGTGTCAGTTTGCCAATTTTAGCCAAATTTATCAAACTGGAATTCCTAAAAAATCCTAATCGAATATTGTTTCTTACAGGTTTGTGGAGAATTTTAAATAGAATGTAAATGAGAAAAGTATTGTAGCCAAAACTAATCTGAGATATTATGGTGTTATTAAGTTTACCAGGGAAGACTTTTCTATTCTATCAAAAATTCCTCAGAACATTTTCGTTAACCTTCTCACAATTTTTCAGTACTCGAGAACGCCTTATTCGATTGGCAACTAATTCTCTTGGGAATATATGTTTGGTTATATTCATGGGTCTATTGGCATGCCTGGTGCTCTATGCACAATGCTGCATAAGTCATTCCCAAATTTTGTTACCGTGTGATAGGTGGAGCCAGGAAGTGCAGCATAATTATAGCACTGATGGAGGCATACTGGTCCATCCTAGATTGTATGTTTGAGTTGTTTTTAGATAATGTGGGCAATGGGTGATAAATGTGGCAAGGTGAATATGCCATTAATCTGATTAGTGGTATTAGATCGTATGATGACTTTGGCCATCTGTGTTTAATTCATTCTTTGTCATATGATCATTGTGTAGCTCTATTTGGCACCATGAAGCTCCTTTAGTAGTGGAGGTGTTGTACTCAAGCATTTTTATTGCTGACAATTCTGCATGCATTCTTGTAGGCGTATGGGGAGACTTTTGTCGGTTTCTGCAATGTAGATCTTAAAGAATCCCCAGCTATGACATCTTTGATCACAACACTGTTAAAGAAGGTTGAAGAAGAAGGAAGGGGAATGAAGGAAAGGGACTGAGTTGATATTGAGAAAGAAGATGAGGATAAAAAAGTAAGTAACCCATCCACTTTTAATTTGAACTTAGTAATGGACAAGTGTGATTTATAATTTATATTTTCGTTTACATTAAATGTACATATGAGTTAGGCACCGCAAGGCCTTGTCAAATACACATGTATTAACGTATATGGGATTGTAGTGGACCCATCTCTTCGCTGGCCGCTACTGGGTTCACTTTTTCACAAGCGGTGTTCCTCAGGGGTCAGTGTTGGGCCCGTTGTTGTTCACAATTTACATAAACGACATAGATGAGGGAATAAATAGCGACATAAGCAAATTTGCTGATGACACCAAAATAAGCCGTCCAATTCATTCTAATGAGGACACTAGAGCACTCCAGGATGATTTGAATAGAATGATGCAATGGTCGGAGAAGTGGCAGATGCAGTTTAATATTGACAAATGCAAAGTTCTAAATGTTGGACAGGTAAATAGCCATGCCACATATAAACTAAATAATGTAGATCTTAATACTACTGATTGCGAAAAGGATTTAGGAGTTCTGGTTAGCAGTAATCTAAAACCAAGGCAACAGTGCATTAGTGTTCGCAATAAAGCTAACAGAATCCTTGGCTTCATATCTAGAAGCATAAATAATAGAAGTCCTCAGGTTGTTCTTCAACTCTATATATCCTTGGTTAGGCCTCATTTAGATTATGCTGCTCAGTTCTGGTCACCGTATTACAGAATGAATATAAATGCTCTGGAAAACGTACAGAGGAGGATGACAAAGATGATCCCATGTATCAGAAATCTTTCCTATGAGGATTGACTGAGGGCCCTGAATCTGCACTCTCTTGAAAGGCGTAGAATTAGGGGGGATATGATCGAGGTGTATAAATAAAAAACAGGAATAAATAAAGGAGATGTAAATAGCGTGCTGAAAATTTCCAGCCATGACAGGACTCGCAGCAATGGTTTCAAGTTGGAAAAATTCAGATTCAGGAAGGATATAGGAAAGCACTGGTTTGGTAATAGTGCAGTTATTCAGGCTAAAACGTTGTGTAGTTTTAAAAATTGGTTAGATAAATACATGAGTGAGTGTGGGTGGGTGTGAGTTGGACCTGACTAGCTTGTGCTGCTGGGTCTGGTGCCGTGCTCCTTCCTTGAGTGGAGGTGACCAGACTGGGTGGGTCATTGGACTAATCCGGGGTGGGGACATGGACCTGCTCCTCATGGGTCAGTAGGCCTGCTGCAGTGTTCCTTCTTTCTTATGTTTTTTCTTATGTTCTCTTCCTGATACAAAATAAACTGCCTCTAACCACTCAAATATCCAGGTCTTTCTCTTCCTAACTACTCAAAGACTGAAGACATCCTTCTTAACATCTCTGTGCTTCATTTGCATTTTCGACTTCCTTTTCCTGTTTCCCGCTGTCAAGCAATCTGTCCTTGTTCATCCTATTAATTCCTATTAGTATTTTGTATGTCGTTATTATATCACAATTACTCCTATCTCTCCTCAATGGATGATGTAAACCCCATCATCAATGGGCGCTGTATATGGTATGGAAAATCTTGTATCTGTGACAATGCGATAATTACAACTAAATCAGTGTTCGTGTTACGAAGATGGTAAAGACGATGCTGGCTGTGGCGCCGGAAGGCGAGTCTGCATCCAATATTACTTTGGATTATAGTAGTATTTTGTATCATAATTAATAATAATAGGGAAATGTGCACCATGGCTATACCATCACCCAAGAAAATTTTGTAGAGTCATCCCTAGAAGACAGTTCATCACACAATATTATGAATTGAGGTACAGTATGGCCTTCGACCTTCTCGTAACGGGATTCCAAGTGGAGCAAACAAAATTCAACATAACTTGCATTTTCCTTCACCAGATATAATTTGCTAAATATTTACAAGTATATACACTATGTACAATATGTACAGAGGTGGAATTATAATTATACACCACGATGACTAAAGATAGCAGAAGCAGAAGCCAGAGAATGCACGTGTTCAACCAGCCGTTCAGGCAAGGCTGTCAATTCGCTTGGCACTAGTAAACCACATTGCTTCAGTTTTGGCGAGCTTGTCTGTGATTGGCCACTGAACCAAGGTACTGATTTAACGACGCGTACCTTATTGATCGTTAAACCCTTAGCACCCGGTTCGCTGGTTGGGGGGCAGCCTATATGGGAGAATGGCATACGCTGAATAAATTGTAAGATACTTCTAGCATGCCACACACAGTTTCTACTGACACACATACGAGAGTTCTGTTCTCAGTATGGGTGTATAAACTACCAGTGATAGTACTCGTTCATGCTCTCTTGTAACCTATTCATATTATGGTATCCATCAAACGTTTTTGTAAATACTGTAAATAACATCAATGGTGGATACATGTGGGTATAAAAAAAACTAATACTTGATGCATACTTTATTCCTTATAGTTCCTTTACTACTCCACTGCGCCAACAATTGGCTGGTATTCTTATGGTTATGTACAAGAGGTCTTATAGATTCCTTTGTTTCTGATACTTGATTTCTTTACAGTTACAATGTGACTACCGAGTTATCACTCGAGGCTGAAAAGACCCACTTCATAATCCACGTAAGAATAAATAGTTGAAATAGCGTAGTGAGCAGAGCGTATCTAACAACTATTCTAATCATTTGGTTTTATTGGAATTTATCTGTCCCATTAATACATTTAACTTATAATAGTAGGCAGTAAACGTCGGGAAATTTATGTTGCCATGCACATAGACTAAATTAGTGATGCTTATACATTCCAAAACAAAAGAGACTAAGTGTCTATTTAGTCAGTTAGGGTGACAAATCTGCTGCCTAACAATCTGACAAGGTTCTCTAGAGACCAAAACAATATGTCTCTTCCCTACGATGATACTGTTTATCCTGCCTGCTCTCTCCCTTGCATCTGCCTGCTCATTCCCTTGTTCCCTCCTCTGGAACACTGCAGGAGAGCAAATGGTCCACGAAAGGAAAGGAGAAAGAGTAAGGACAGGAAGATATAAAGATCCGGTCAAGTCACGAGCGTTCTGAAGTGTGGAACATTTGACAATGTAATGAGAAAGAAAAGTGTCTACAGAGACAAAGCCAGAACTAAGACTCATATAAAAAATTGTATATAAGGCATAATTCATCAAGACGGCGTCTGTGAAGGCTAGAAGAAGGGAAGAAAGTTTTGGCAACGGACCAGTCAATAGGATGACAGAGTGGAGTGAAGAGAGGTAATAGTAATAGTAGTCGTAGTCGTTGTAGTTGTGGTAATATTATTATTATTATTAGTAGTAGTAGTAGTTGATGTAGTTGTAGTAGTAGAAGTGGAGTATCAGTCAATAGGATGACTGTGATCTCAAGCATGACAGAAAAGAGCGTTGTTGGTGTGGGCAAGTCTGACACTTCTTTCGTGCTCCTTTACTCTGTCGGAAAGAGAGCGGCCAGTTTCTCTAAAGTATTGGAGAGGACAAAAGGAGCAGGAAATGGAGTAAACTCTGGAAGCATCAATAGCAGGAGGAGAAGTACGAACTAGATTACTACGAACGGTGTTCGTTTTGACGAAAAGTAAGTTTGATGTCTAAGGAACGGACCCAAACGTCGTCATACATTTATTTATCCCATGTACGGGTTATTTGTGTATACGTACAATAACAACAACAATAATAATAATAATAATAATAATAATAATAATAATAATAATAATAATAATAATAATAATAATAATAATAATAATAATAATAATAATAATAATAATAATAAAGTGTTATATGAGGGTTAAGCTGTTAATCATTAATCACTGAGGTCAAATGGATTTGAAGTCACATTGACAACCAGATATCCATACCTTGCTTACATGAGATTTCTCTCCACTTTCTACGCCTCAGCGATAGTTACTGCAAGTTGTGCTGTTGGTATAGTAATCTAAGCATCTACAATAGTTATTGCTAGTTGTGCTGTTGATGAGGTAATCTTAGCCTCTACAATGGCTACTGCTAGTTGCGCTTCTGGTATAATAATCTTGGTCTGTTCCGCAGCTACTGCTAGTTGTGCTGGTGTAGTAATGTAAGAATCTACGATAGTTACTGCTAGTTGTGCTGCTAGGGTAGTAATATAAGTCTCTATGACAATTACTGTTAGTTGTGCTGCTGGTGTAGTAATCTAAGCTTCTACGATGGCTACTGCTAGTAGTGCTGATGGTGTCGTAATCTAAATATCAACATGGTAACTGATAGTTGTATTGCTGCGTAGTAATCTCAACTTATACAATGGTTACTGCTGGTTGTGTGGCTGGTGTGGTAAAGTAAGCTTATACGATGGTTACTGCTAGTTATGTTGTTGATGTAGTAATTAAAGCCTCAACGTTAGTTACTGCTAGTTATGTTGTTGAATTTATTACTCTAACCATCTACCATAATTACTGCTAGTTGTGTTGTTGAGTGCGTTACTCTAAGCCTCTACCATAGTTAGTGCTTGTTATGATATAACTGTAGAAATCTAAACTACGATTATTACTGTTCCTGTGTTGCTGACTGCAAATGCCTTCGTTTCTGCTTGATGCGTTTTTGGTGTAATAACCGAAGTATTTACAAAGGTTACTGCTTGCTACGATGTTGGGTGGTTACTGCTTGTGTAGTAGGACGTAGTAACCTAAGTTTCTCTGTTCATTACTATTTATTGTGTTGTACGACGTAATAGTTTTGTTTTTGACTACCAAATCTGACAATTTACACAACAGGTTTCACGAAGGTGTTAAAACATGTGCATAAAAGATTTTGTGCTGTGAGTCGGACAGACGGAGTCTAAGGTAACATTCCTTTCAAGAATTGTTGACTGGATGCAGGTTAAGGGTTCTTTACCCAAGGATTTGGATCATATGTGATTGACTATAATTCTTCAGACCCTGTATAAGGCATAAGGACATATTACTACTACTACTACTACTACTACTACTACTACTACTACTACTACTACTACTACTACTACTACTACTACTACTATTAATAATAATAATAATAATAATAATATAGTGATTATCAGTAATAATAATGAAAATAATATTTATATTATTATTATTAACACATCGGCCGTTTTCCACCAAGGCAAGGTGGCCCGAAAAAGAAAAATTTTCATCATAATTCACTCCATCACTGTCTTGCCAGAAGTGCGCTTACACTACCGTTATGAAACTGCAACATTAACACCCCTCCTTCAGAGTGCAGACACTGTACTTACCATCTCCAGGACACAAGTCCGGCCTGCCGGTTTCCCTGAATCCCTTCATAAATGATACCTTGCTCACACTCCAACAGAACGTCTAGTCCTAAAAACATATGTCTCAATTTGCTCCTATCTAACATACACACACACACACACACACACACACACACACACACACACACACACACACACACACACACACACACACACACACACACACACACACACACACTTTTTGGAAATCGGAGCCCCTCGCACACAAAACCTCCTTTACTCCCTCCCTCCAACCTTTCCTAGGCCGACCTTTACCCCGCCTTCCCTCCAATAGAGATTTATACACTCTCGAAGTCATTCTGTTTCGTTCCAACCTCTCTACATGTTCAAACCATCTCAATAACCCCTCCTCAGCCCTCTGGATAATAGTTTTAGTAATCCGGCACCTCATAATCACCAAACTATAGATTCCTACATTATATTCGCACCACACATTGCCCTCAGACATGATATCTCCACTGCCTCCAGTCTTCTCCTTGTTGCAACATTCACCACCCATGCCTCACACACATACGAGAACGTTGATTTAATTATACTCTCATACATTCCCGTCTTTGCATTCATGGATAGAGTTCTTTGTCTCTGTAGATTCCTCAGTGCACCACTCACCTTTTTCCCCTCGTCAATTCTATGATTCACCTCATCTTTCATAGACCCATCTGCTGACACATCTATTCTCAAATATCTGAATACATTCACCTCCTCCATACTCTCTCCCTCAAATCTGATATCCAATCTTCGCTTACCTACTTTTTTTTTTTGTTATCCTCATCACCTTACTCTTTCCGATATTCATTTTTAATTTTCTTCTTTTACACACCCCACAAAATTCATCAACCAACCTCTGCAACTTCTCTTCAGAATCTCCCAGAAGCACAGTGTCATCAGTGACAACTCCCATTTTGTGTTAGATTCTTTATCTTTTAACCCTACACCTCTTGCCAACGGCCGTTGTGTTAATAAAAATATAACAACAATAATAATAATAATAATAATAATAATAATAATAATAATAATAATAATAATAATAATAATAATAATAATAATAATAATAATATTTTAGGTGAAATGTAGTATTTATTACAAGGTTTGAGTATGTAATACTTTTATTTTTCTCTTTAGCTTCGGTATATATGAAACTGATGTAGACATGATACTCATCTCCTGTGTTGTGATATACCTGAGGACGCTTACTGGCTTTCAGTGGCTTTCTAGTGTAGAGTGAGATACTGCTCTCCACTGACAGAGCTACACCACTTGTAGAGTGAGATACTCCTCTCCACTGACAGAGCTACACCACTTGTAGAGTGAGATACTGCTCTCCACTGACAGAACTACACCACTTGTAGAGTGAGATACTCCTCTCCACTGACAGAGCTACACCACTTGTAGAGTGAGATACTCCTCTCCACTGACAGAACTACACCACTTGTAGAGTGAGATACTGCTCTCCACTGACAGAACTACACCACTTGTAGAGTGAGATACTCCTCTCCACTGACAGAGCTACACCACTTGTAGAGTGAGATGCTGCTCTCCACTGACAGAACTACACCACTTGTAGAGTGAGATACTCCTCTCCACTGACAGAGCTACACCACTTGTAGAGTGAGATACTTCTCTCCACGGACAGAGCTACACCACTTGTAGAGTGAGATACTGCTCTCCACTGACAGAACTACACCACTTGTAGAGTGAGATACTCCTCTCCACTGACAGAGCTACACCACTTGTAGAGTGAGATGCTGCTCTCCACTGACAGAACTACACCACTTGTAGAGTGAGATACTCCTCTCCACTGACAGAGCTACACCACTTGTAGAGTGAGATACTGCTCTCCACTGACAGAACTACACCACTTGTAGAGTGAGATACTCCTCTCCACTGACAGAGCTACACCACTTGTAGAGTGAGATACTCCTCTCCACTGACAGAACTACACCACTTGTAGAGTGAGATACTGCTCTCCACTGACAGAACTACACCACTTGTAGAGTGAGATACTCCTCTCCACTGACAGAGCTACACCACTTGTAGAGTGAGATGCTGCTCTCCACTGACAGAACTACACCACTTGTAGAGTGAGATACTCCTCTCCACTGACAGAGCTACACCACTTGTAGAGTGAGATACTTCTCTCCACTGACAGAGCTACACCACTAGTAGAGTGAGATACTGCTCTCCACTGACAGAACTACACCACTTGTAGAGTGAGATACTGCTCTCCACTGACAGAACTACACCACTTGTAGAGTGAGATACTTCTTTCCACTGACAGAACTACACCACTTGTAGAGTGAGATACTTCTCTCCACTGACAGAGCTACACCACTAGTAGAGTGAGATACTGCTCTCCACTGACAGAACTACACCACTTGTAGAGTGAGATACTTCTCTCCACTGACAGAACTACACCACTTGTATATCGTACAGATTTATATCATAAGTTCGAGAGGGTCCAGGAATATTTCCAATCATCTGAGTTTCGTCACTTAAAAGCAAGCAATGATATGATAATCGACACAATATAGATTTTGATAGATTCGAATTAGTCTTTGAATTTGATAATTACATAATTTGACCTCATTTCAACAGATCAGAATTTAATTTGTGAAGGAAAAAAATATAATTCAATAAGCCATGCTCAAGGCAATTTGTGTCAGAGGTCATAAATGTCAGACTACAATAAGCAGTGGTAATTAACTAACTGTAAGCAACGGATGTCAGCTCACTATCAGCAATGACTGCTAGTTCATTGCAAGCAACGGATGTCAGCTCACTATCAGCAATGACTGCTAGTTCATTGCAAGCAACGGATGTCAGCTCACTATCAGCAATGACTGCTAGTTCATTGCAAGCAACGGATGTCAGCTCACTATCAGCAATGACTACTAGCTCATTGCAAGCAACGGATGTCAGCTCACTATCAACAATGACTGCTAGTTCATTGCAAGCAACGGATGTCAGCTCACTATCAGCAATGACTGCTAGTTCATTGCAAGCAACGGATGTCAGCTCACTATCAGCAATGACTGCTAGTTCATTGCAAGCAACGGATGTCAGCTCACTATCAGCAATGACTGCAAGTTCATTGCAAGCAACGGATGTCAGCTCACTATCAGCAATGACTACTAACTCATTGCAAGCAATGGATGTCAGCTCACTATCAACAATGACTGCTAGTTCATTGCAAGCAATGGATGTCAGCTCACTATCAGCAATGACTGCTAGTTCATTGCAAGCAACGGATGTCAGCTCACTATCAGCAATGACTGCTAGTTCATTGCAAGCAACGGATGTCAGCTCACTATCAACAATGACTGCTAGCTCATTGCAAGTAACGGATGTCAGCTCACTATCAACAATGACTGCTAGTTCATTGCAAGCAACGGATATCAGCTCACTATCAGCAATGACTGCTAGTTCATTGCAAGCAACGGATGTCAGCTCACTATCAGCAATGACTACTAGCTCATTGCAAGCAACGGATGTCAGCTCACTATCAACAATGACTGCTAGTTCATTGCAAGCAACGGATGTCAGCTCACTATCAGCAATGACTGCTAGTTCATTGCAAGCAACGGATGTCAGCTCACTATCAGCAATGACTGCTAGTTCATTGCAAGCAACGGATGTCAGCTCACTATCAACAATGACTGCTAGCTCATTGCAAGTAACGGATGTCAGCTCACTATCAGCAATGACTGCTAGTTCATTGCAAGCAACGGATGTCAGCTCACTATCAACAATGACTGCTAGTTCATTGCAAGCAACGGATGTCAGCTCACTATCAGCAATGACTGCTAGTTCATTGCAAGCAACGGATGTCAGCTCACTATCAGCAATGACTGCTAGTTCATTGCAAGCAACGGATGTCAGCTCACTATCAACAATGACTGCTAGCTCATTGCAAGTAACGGATGTCAGCTCACTATCAACAATGACTGCTAGTTCATTGCAAGCAACGGATGTCAGCTCACTATCAGCAATGACTGCTAGTTCATTGCAAGCAACGGATGTCAGCTCACTATCAGCAATGACTACTAGCTCATTGCAAGCAACGGATGTCAGCTCACTATCAACAATGACTGCTAGTTCATTGCAAGCAACGGATGTCAGCTCACTATCAGCAATGACTGCTAGTTCATTGCAAGCAACGGATGTCAGCTCACTATCAGCAATGACTGCTAGTTCATTGCAAGCAACGGATGTCAGCTCACTATCAACAATGACTGCTAGCTCATTGCAAATAACGGATGTCAGCTCACTATCAGCAATGACTGCTAGTTCATTGCAAGCAACGGATGTCAGCTCACTATCAACAATGACTGCTAGTTCATTGCAAGCAACGGATGTCAGCTCACTATCAGCAATGACTGCTAGTTCATTGCAAGCAACGGATGTCAGCTCACTATCAGCAATGACTGCTAGTTCATTGCAAGCAACGGATGTCAGCTCACTATCAACAATGACTGCTAGCTCATTGCAAGTAACGGATGTCAGCTCACTATCAACAATGACTGCTAGTTCATTGCAAGCAACGGATGTCAGCTCACTATCAGCAATGACTGCTAGTTCATTGCAAGCAACGGATGTCAGCTCACTATCAGCAATGACTACTAGCTCATTGCAAGCAACGGATGTCAGCTCACTATCAACAATGACTGCTAGTTCATTGCAAGCAACGGATGTCAGCTCACTATCAGCAATGACTGCTAGTTCATTGCAAGCAACGGATGTCAGCTCACTATCAGCAATGACTGCTAGTTCATTGCAAGCAACGGATGTCAGCTCACTATCAACAATGACTGCTAGCTCATTGCAAGTAACGGATGTCAGCTCACTATCAGCAATGACTGCTCGTTCATTGCAAGCAACGGATGTCAGCTCACTATCAGCAATGACTGCTAGTTCATTGGAAGCAACGGATGTCAGCTCACTATCAGCAATGACTGCTAGTTCATTGCAAGCAACGGATGTCAGCTCACTATCAGCAATGACTGCTAGTTCATTGCAAGTAACGGATGTCAGCTCACTATCAGTAATGACTGCTAGCTCATTGCAAGCAACGGATGTCAGCTCACTATCAGCAATGACTGCTAGCTCATTGCAAGCAACGGATGTCAGCTCACTATCAGCAATGACTGCTAGCTCATTGCAAGCAACGGATGTCAGCTCACTATCAGCATTGACTGCTAGCTCATTGCAAGCAACGGATGTCAGCTCACTATCAGCAATGACTGCTAGCTCATTGCAAGCAACGGATGTCAGCTCACTATCAGCAATGACTGCTAGCTCATTGCAAGCAACGGATGTCAGCTCACTATCAGCAATGACTGCTAGCTCATTGCAAGCAACGAATGTCGGCTCACTATCAGCAATGACTGCTAGCTCATTGCAAGCAACGGATGTCAGCTCACTATCAGCAATGACTGCTAGCTCATTGCAAGCAACGGATGTCAGCTCACTATCAGCAATGACTGCTAGCTCATTGCAAGCAACGGATGTCAGCTCACTATCAGCAATGACTGCTAGCTCATTGCAAGCAACGGATGTCAGCTCACTATCAGCAATGACTGCTAGCTCATTGCAAGCAACGGATGTCAGCTCACTATCAGCAATGACTGCTAGCTCATTGCAAGCAACGGATGTCAGCTCACTATCAGCAATGACTGCTAGCTCATTGCAAGCAACGGATGTCAGCTCACTATCAGCAATGACTGCTAGCTCATTGCAAGCAACGAATGTCGGCTCACTATCAGCAATGACTGCTAGCTCATTGCAAGCAACGGATGTCAGCTCACTATCAGCAATGACTGCTAGCTCATTGCAAGCAACGGATGTCAGTTCACTTTTAAAAGGGATGTCACTACTTTGTAGCCAGCTGAGTGCAGGTGACGAGGTACGTCGTGTAACGTCACATTTCTGATGTCGAAACTCAGCTTCGGAAATTATTTTTTTTCCCCAGAAAATCTCTCATTTTTGTCAGTGTATAGAGTCGCAATCTTTTTTTTATTTGGTGATCAATTCAGTTTTCAGTATAAAGCTTTTGTTTTTGTCTTACACTGCCTGTCATCAACTGTCATCATTGATGACTATCTCTAAATAATTACTTTTGTGTTACTAATGTGATATTGTTGTCTAGTGGCTGATGATCAGACACACATGAGGAGCCAGATGTAACACTGACAGCATAATTCTGAGCTCATCCTGGTCCATGTTGATGGTAGTGGCCCATGCTGCTGGTACTGGTCCATGCTGCTTGAAATGGTCCATGCTGCTGGTACTGGTCCATGCTGCTTGAAATGGTCCATGCTGCTGGTACTGGTCCATGCTGCTTGAAATGGTCCATGCTGCTGGTACTGGTCCATGCTGCTGGTACTGGTCCATGCTGCTAGTGCTGGTCCATGCTGCTAGTACTGGCCCATGCTGCTAGTACTGGCCCATGCAGCTAGTACTTGCCCATGCTGCTGATATTGGAACATGCTGCTGGTATTGGAACATGCTGCTGGCACTTGCCCATGCTACTAGTACTGGCCCATGCTGCTAGTACTGGCCCATGCTGCTGATATTCGCTCATAATGTTGGTACTGGTCTATGTTGCTGGTACTGGTTCTTACTGTTGGTACTGGTCCATGCTGCTGATACTAGACCATGCTGCTGGCACTGGACCATGCTGCTTGTACTGGACCATGCTGCTGTTACTGGACGATGCTGCTGGCAATGAACCGTGCTGCTGGCACTCGACCATGCTGCTGGTATTGGACCATGCTCGTGGCACTCTACCGTGTTACTGGCACTGGACCATACTGCTGCTGGTACTGGACCTTGCTGCAGGCACTGGACCAGGCTGGTGGCACTCTACCGTGCTGCTGGCACTGGACCATGCTACTGGCACTGGACCATGCTGCTGGCACTGGACCATGCTGCTGGCACTGGACCTTAATACTGGTTCTTACCGTTGATCATTACTGCTGGTTCATTCTGCTGGTCGTTACTACTGATGTTTATTGTTGGTCTTATGTGTGTGTGTGTGTGTACTCACCTATTTGTACTCACCTATTTGTGGTTGCAGGGGTCGATTCACAGCTCCTGGCCCCGCCTCTTCGCTGATTGCTACTAGGTCCTCTCTCTCCCTGCCCCATGAGCTCTATCATACCTCGCCTTAAAACTATGTATTGTTCCTGCCTCCACTACATCACTTTCTAGGCTATTCCATGGCCTGACTACTCTATGACTGAAAAAATACTTCCTAACATCCCTTTGATTCATCTGAGTCTTCAACTTCCAATTGTGACCTCTTGTGTCTGTGTCCCATCTCTGGAACATTCCGTCTTTGTCCACCTCGTCTATTCCGCGCAGTATTTTATATGTCGTTATCATGTCTCCCCTGACCCTCCTGTCCTCCAGTGTCGTCAGGCCGATTTCCCTCAACCTTTCTTCATAGGACAATCCCCGTAGCTCTGGGACTGGTCTTGTTGCAAACCTTTGCACTTTCTCTAATTTCTTGACGTGCTTGACTAGGTGTGGATTCCAAACTGGTGCTGCATACTCCAGTATGGGCCTGACGTAGATGGTATACAGAGTCTTAAACGAATCCTTACTGAGGTATAGGAACGCTATCCGTAGGTTTGCCAGGCGCCCGTATGCTGCAGCAGTTATCTGATTGATGTGCGCCTCAGGAGATATGCTCGGTGTTATACTCACCCCCAGATCTTTTTCCTTGAGTGAGGTTTGCAGACTTTGGCCATCTAAACTATATTGTGTCTGCGGTCTTCTTTGCCCTTCCCCAATCTTCATGACTTTGCATTTGGCAGGGTTAAATTCAAGGAGCCAGTTGCTGGACCAGGCTTGTAGCCTGTCCAGGTCTCTTTGTAGTCCTGCCTGATCCTCGTCCGATTTGATTCTTCTCATTAACTTCACATCATCTGCAAACAAGGACACTTCTGAGTCTATCCCTTCCGTTATGTCGTTCACATATACCAAGAACAGCACAGGTCCTAGGACTGACCCCTGTGGAACCCCGCTTGTCACAGGCGCCCACTCTGACACCTCGTCACGTAAAATGACTCGTTGTTGCCTCCCTGTCAGATATTCTCTGATCCATTGCAGTGCCTTTCCTGTTATGTGTGCCTGGTCTTCTAGCTTTTGCAGTAACCTCTTGTGAGGAACTGTGTCGAAGGCCTTCTTGCAGTCCAAAAATATGCAGTCGATCCACCCCTCTCTCTCTTGTCTTACTTCTGTCACCTTGTCATAAAACTCTAGTAGGTTTGTGACACAGGATTTTCCTTCCCTGAAACCGTGCTGGTTGTCAATTATACACTTGTTTCTTTCCAGGTGCCCCACCACTCTCCTCCTGATGATCTTCTCCATGATCTTGCATACTATACACGTTAGTGATACAGGTCTGTAGTTTAGTGCCTCATGTCTGTCTCCCTTTTTAAAAATTGGGACTACATTTGCCATTTTCCATACCTCAGGGAGTTGCCCAGTTTCAAATGATGTGTTGAAGATCTTTGTTAATGGCTTACACAATATTTCTGCTCCCTCTTTAAGGACCCATGGAGAGATATTGTCTGGTCCCACCGCCTTTGAGGTGTCAAGTTCGCATAGCAGCTTCTTCACCTCCTCCTTGGTTATATGTACCTCATCCAGCACTTGCTGGTGTGCCCCCCTGTTCTGATTTCTTGGAGTCCTACTGGTTTCCACTGTAAATACCTCTTTAAATCTTGTGTTGAGCTCCTGACAAACCTCTCGGTCGTTTCTTGTGAATTCCCCATCACCCTTCCTCAGTCTGATTACTTGGTCCTTGACTGTTGTTTTCCTCCTGATGTGGCTGTACAACAGCTTCGGGTCAGTCTTTACTTTTGATGCTATATCATTTTCATATTGTCTCTGAGCCTGTGTGTGTGTGTGTGTGTGTGTGTGTGTGTGTGTGTGTGTGTGTGTGTGTGTGTGTGTGTGTGTGTGTGTGTGAGTGTGTGTGTGTATGTGTACTCACCTAGTTGTACTCACCTAGTTGAGGTTGCAGGGGTCGAGTCCAAGCTCCTGGCCCCGCCTCTTCACTGGTTGCTACTAGGTGACTCTCCCTGAACCATGAGCTTTATCGTACCTCTGCTTAAAGCTATGTATGGATCCTGACTCCACTACATCGCTTCCCAAACTATTCCACTTCCTGACTACTCTGTGGCTGAAGAAATACTTCCTAACATCCCTTTGATTCATCTGTGTCTTCAACTTCCAACTGTGTCCCCTTGTTACTGTGTCCAGTCTCTGGAACATCCTGTCTTTGTCCACCTTGTCAATTCCTCTAAGTATTTTGTAAGTCGTTATCATGTCCCCCATATCTCTCCTGTCCTCCAGTGTCGTCAGGTTGATTTCCCTTAACCTCTCCTCATAGGACATACCTCTTAGCTCTGGGACTAGTCTTTTTGCAAGCCTTTGCACTTTCTCTAGTTTCTTTACATGCTTAGCTAGGTGTGGGCTCCAAACTGGTGCCGTATACTACAATATGGGCCTAACGTACACGTTGTACAGGGTCCTGAACGATTCCTTATTAAGATGTCGGAATGCTGTTTTGAGGTTTGCTAGGCGCCCATATGGTGCAGCAGTTATTTGGTTGATGTGCGCTTCAGGAGATGTGCCTGGTGTTATACTCACCCCAAGATCTTTTTCCTTGAGTGATGTTTGTAGTTTCTGACCCCGTAGACTGTACTCCATCTGCGGTCTTCTTTGCCCTTCCCCAATCCTCATGACTTTGCACTTGGTGGGATTGAACTCCAGGAGCCAGTTGCTGGACCAGGTCTGCAGCCTGTCCAGATCCCTTTGTATTTCTGCCTGGTCTTCGATCGAATGAACTCTTCTCATCAACTTCACGTCATCTGCAAACAGTGACACCTCGGAGTTTATTCCTTCCGTCATGTCGTTCACAAATACCAGAAACAGCACTGGTCCTAGGACTGACCCCTGTGGGACCCCGCTGGTCACAGGTGCCCACTCTGACACCTCGCCACGTACCATTACTCGCTGCTGTCTTCCTGACAAGTATTCCCTGATCCATTGCAGTGCCTTCCCTGTTATTCCTGCTTGGTCCTCCAGTTTTTGCACTAATCTCTTGTGTGGTACTGTGTCAAACGCCTTCTTGCAGTCTTAGAAAATGCAATCCACCCACCCCTCTCTCTCTTGTCTTACTGCTGTCACCCTGTCATAGAACTCCAGTAGGTTTGTGACACAGGATTTCGCGTCTCTGAAACCATGTTGTCTGCTGGTGATGAGATCATTCCTTTCTAGATGTTCCACCATTCTTCTCATGACAATCTTTTCCATGATTTTGCATGCTATACATGTCAGTGACACTGGTCTGTAGTTTAGTGCTTCATGTCTGTCTCCTTTTTTAAAGATTGGTACCACATTTGCTGTCTTCCATGCCTCAGGCAATCTCCCTGTTTCGATAGATGTATTGAATATTGTTGTTAGGCGTACACATAGCGCCTCTGCTCCCTCTCTCGGGAGCCATGGAGAGATGTCATCCGGACCCATTGCCTTTGAGGTATCTAGCTCACTCAGAAGCCTCTTCACTTCTTCATCGGTTGTGTGCACTGTGTCCAGCACATGGTTGTGTGCCCCACCTCTCCGTCTTTCTGGAGCCCCATCTGTCTCCTCTGTGAACACTTCTTTGAATCTCTTGTTGAGTTCCTCACATACTTCACGGTCATTTCTTGTTATCTCTCCTCCTTCCTTCCTTAGCCTGATTACCTAGTCCTTGACTGTTGTTTTCCTCCTGATGTGGCTGTATAGCAGCTTCGGGTCAGATTTGGCTTTCGCTGCTATGTCGTTTTCATATTGTCGTTGGGCCTCCCTTCTTATCTGTGCATATTCATTTCTGGCTCTACGACTGCTCTCCTGATTCTCCTGGGTCCTTTGCCTTCTATATTTCTTTCATTCCCTAGCACACTTGGTTTTTGCCTCCCTGCGTCTTTGGGTGAACCATGGGCTCATCCTGTTTTTTTTATTATTCCTGTTACCATTGGGTACAAACCTCTCCTCAGCCTCCTTGTACATTGTTGCTACATATTCCATCATCTCATTAACTGGCTTCTCTGCCAGTTCTCTGTCCCATTGAAGCCCGTTCAGGAAGTTCCTCATTCCTGTGTAGTCCCCTTTCTTGTAGTTTGGCTTCATTCGTCCTGGCCTTTCTGCTTCTCCCTCCACTTGTAGCTCTACTGTGTATTCGAAGCATAAAACCACATGATCGCTGGCCCCAAGGGGTCTTTCATATGTGATGTCCTCAATATCTGCACTATTCAAGGTGGATACTAGGTTCAGTGTTGCTGGTTCATCCTCTCCTCTCTCTCTTGTAGTGTCCCTTACGTGTTGGTACATGAAGTTTTCCAGTACCACCTCCATCATCTTAGCCCTCCATGTGTCTTGGCCCCCATGTGGGTCCAAGTTCTCCCAATCGATCTCCTTGTGGTTAAAGTCACCCATGATCAGGAGCTTTGCCCTGCATGCATGAGCTCTTCTGGCCACTGCAGCCAGTGTATCATCCATCGCTCTATTGCTCTCGTCATACTCTTGCCTTGGCCTCCTGCTGTTCTGTGGTGGGTTATACATCACTGCAATTACCACCTTGGGATCTTCAGAGTGAAGCGTTCCTGCTATGTAATCGTTTGCTTCAACACTGTCTCCTCTCTCCAACTCATCAAAATTCCATCGGTTTTTTATCAGCAGTGCCACTCCTCCCCCCATCCCTGTTCCCTCTGTCTTTCCTCAGGATCTGGTATCACGTTGGAAAGATGGCATTTGTTATCATACATGTAAGCTTGTGTGTGTGTGTATGTGTGTGTGAGTGTGTGTGTGTATGTATATGCATGCGTGTGTGTGTGAATGTGTTTGTGTCTGTCTGTCTGTCTATATGTCTGTTTGTCGGTTTGCATGTATACGTATATGTGAGTGTCTGTATGTGTGTGTGTGTGTGTGTATGTATATGTGTGAATATGTGTATGTATGTACTCGCTCTTACACGCTCTTACACTCATGCAGGATGTCTTAGCCCCTCGCACACAAAATCTCCTTTATCCCCTCCCTCCAACCTTTCATAGGACGACCTGTGCTCATCCTTATCCCCGCTACAGATTTATTTGCCATCCAAGTTTTCCTATTTTGTTCCATCCTCTCAGAATGCCAGAACCCCCTTAACAACCCTCTGAATAATATTCGTAAATAACCCCGCACTTTCTTCTAATCTCGAGTCTTATCTGCATATTTACCTCAAACATTCACAACATTCTCAACTCATGCTTTACACCCACATAAGAGTGTTGATGCCACTCTATTCTTATAATTCTTCTTCTTACTTTCATAGATAACGTTCTTTATCTCCCAGAAACCTTAACACACTACTCAACTTTTTTCCCTAGTTAATTTTATGATTCACTTCGTCTTTCATAAGCCCATCTGCTGACAAGTCCACTCCTAAATATATGAACACATTCATTTCCTCCATACACCCTCTATCCAATCTCATGTCCAATCTATCATTACCTAAATTTTTTGCTACCCTTATAAACCAATGTTCACTTTTAATTTCCCTGTTTTCCATACCCTAGCAAATTCGTCCACCAGCCATTGCTTCCCTATCATGTGCCTTGTCCACATCCATAAATGCAACAGAAACTTCTTCACCCTTATCTAAATACTGTTTATTTATATGCTTCAGTTGAAAACACTTGGTCTACACATCCCTACACTTCTTAAAGCTTCCTTGTCCTGCTCCCGTTGTACCTTTAATTCTTTCAATTATAATTCTACCATACACCTTATTAACAAGTATAATCAAAAGGTTTATTTCCCTATAATTTTTACTCTCTATTTTGTCCCCTTTGCCGCTATACAAAGAAACTATGTACACTCTCTGCCAATCCCTAGGTACCTTCCCCTCTGTCACTCGTTTTTTTAAATGAAAGCACTAACCACTTCAAAACTATATCCCCACCTGCTTACACTTCTCTCCGGTATTTCTAAGGTTATTCAGTACATTACCAGGTAAAAACTGATGATCGCTTCACTTTATATTCTAGCATCGTGGTTAGAAAAATAATGCAGCAAACCTTTATTAATTAGATTTCCGTAAACCTTGGAGGCAAAATTCTCTCTGTATCCGATAAATACTGATAACACTTCGAGAAAGGGGAGTGGTTCGTTCCCTTCCCCCTTCCATTGAGACATTAATAAAAGGTTCCACAGAACTAAGTTTGGAGGGTAGAGTAGTCGAGTCATGCCGTCTGGTAACTATATCGCATCACTTAAATAGCATTGCTCAGTTATGTCCTTTTGGATGGTGAACGTGACTGGCAAACCCATACTTATCCAAAGGCACTGTCTGCATATATAGAATTGAAAAATTAGAAAATCGAGGTTGATGTATAACTTAATTGAGTTATAAAAATAATTTATTTCTACAATTACATATACAAGGTATACAGGCCTAGCTGACATCAATGACATAGGAAGCAGCTGACATCAATGACATACTACTGTATAGGAAGCAGCTTGTTTTGCTGAGTATTTCGGGAAAATTAGGTTATTTTGTCCCCAGGATGCAACCCACATCATTCGACTAACACTCAGGTACCTATTTTACTGATAGGTGAACATGGTATCTTAAGGAAACACGTCCTAATATTTCTACTCATACCGAGGATCGACCCCCATCAATAATTTTGTATCACCATGTATACAATAACAGGGAGGAGAAGCACTGTCTGAACCACTGGCTAGGAGCTACAAAAAATCAGTGAATAAGGAGCAGTGCCCTGAGCTGTGGAAGACAGTGAAATAGTCCCATTTTCTAGAAAAGAGGAGGACAAAAAGCGCTGATCAATAGACGAGTGACACCAACATGTGTAGGTAGTAAGGTAAAGAAGATAATGAGGAGGAGAGTGACAGAAAACTGAGAGAGAAGTGGTTTTATAGCCAATAACCAGAATGGGTTTAGAGATTACAGATTTTATCTTAAAACATGTTTCTATTTCAATAACGGAAGTGAGACAGGAGATGGAGAGATAACTGGACTGCAAATTCTTGGATAAACATGAAGACATTTGATTCTCTACCTCACAAGAGACTGAGGCAAAATCTTGAGGAACATGCAGTATGAACAAGGAATGAACTATGGTGGATGAAAGAGTTTCTTAAAGGTTAGGAGACAAAGAACGATTATCCGACAAGAGATATTAGAATGGACATGTTTCTGAAACACGTGAAAGATATACCAGAAGAAATTAGGTCAGATGTTTACTGATATTGTAAAATTAATGACAGAGGAAACCCATTGATGACAAAGAAGACCTTCAGATGGGTCTAGACAAACTGCAAGTTTGACCAAAAAAATTTTTAATGAATTCTACCCCAGCAAACGTAAGGTAATGAAAATTGGGAAAGAGAAAGATGGCCAGAAACTTAATATTAATACTGGAAAAAGAGGCTTAAATAACAAAAAAAGGCACAATACCGTGACTGGAACGATACACAAATAACCCGCACATAAAAGAGAGAAGCTTACGACGACGTTTCGGTCCGACTTGGACCATTTACAAAGTCATACTAACCAGAAGTGGGGCAGGAGGCTTAAGATTTCACTCCAGGAGAAAGATCAAAGGGTGGGCATAGTTCCAAGCATATTCCTAGAGACACACATCAACCGAATAACACTTGCAGCCAATGCTGATTTGATAAATCTCTGAGAAGTCTTCAGAACTCTCAACAAAGAATCATTTATGGCCTTCCATACAACATATGTAAGGCTAACTAATCTTGGAGATTATCAAGACCAGTGGAATTCATTCCTCACCACTTGATAAGACATGTTAAGAAACTCGAGAAAATTCAGAGATATGCAATGACTACTATTTTCAAAGATCAGAGGAATGAGCTATGAGGACCGGATAGATGCAATAAACTAGACGACATTAAAGAACAGAACAACTAGGGGAGACATGACAGCAACATACAAAATTATCAGAAGAACTGTTTCGTAGAGACTGACTGCTTGGCAGGAAACAGGAACGTGACGGAACAAGTTGAACTTGAAGACATGCTTGAGACATCGGCGTCCTTGGAAGTGTTATTTAATTTCAGGTTGGTCACGAAGTAAAAAAATACCTGGATAAAGAAGTGAAGGAGACAGAGAGACTCCAAACATAGTTTCAGGAGAAGGCATGACAAGGTCCACGCGGCTAGGACAGAGCGAATTGGAAAGTAGCAAGTTAAAAGACAGGGCAAGGAATTGACAATGTTCTCTTGCAACCAGATCTTGTGAGTGCACCATTACACACACACACACACACACACACACACACACACACACACACACACACACACACACACACACACACACACACACACACACACACACACACACAAACACACACACACACACACACACACACACACACACACACACACACACACACACACACACACACACACACATACACACACACAGACACACACACATACACACACACACACACACACACACACACACACACACACACACAAACTGACCACATACAGGCAGGATCCAGAGTCACAGAGGGTGAGGCAATGGGAGGAGCAAAGGGCAAAATCAATGTTTATCCATGGCCTTCAGGAGAGAGAGGAAAGGACACACACTGAAAGGCTGCAGGAAGAAAGTAAGGAGATTGAGAAAATCATCACGGAAATAGGTGAAGAGATGGACGAGATTGTAAAGTTTCAGAGAATAGGGGGGTATTCGAAGGGGAGAAACCGACCAATCAAGCTGATTCTCAGGACGGAAACAGTGCGGAACAGGATCCTCCAAGAGAAACCACGATTGAAATACTCGGAAGAGTACAAGAGGGTGTTCCTAGACAGAGACAGAACAAAACAGAACGACAGCAGCTGAGGGAGAGGACAAAAAAGCGAAAGGAGCTAGGAAAAGAGACAAGGATGGAACCAGCAGAGGTCAGTCAGAGCAGAACGGAACAGCAAGGGCAAGCACACACACAACTATTCTCAGAACCATACAACCTATCACACCATCCCAACACACACTACAATCCATACCCACAGCCTCCACCCAACACCGAGCTATAGAATCCCACAGTATGCCACCAGGTCTCCCACCCTCACAGGCCCCACAAACCACAGTGTTGGAAAGGAAACTGAAGGTATGGTACACAAACGCTGATGGAATAACAAATAACTGGGAGGAGTGGCATGAAAGAGTCAAAGAGGCATCACCGGACATCATAGCTCTCACAGAAACCAAGCTTACAGGAATGATAACAGATGCCATCTTTCCAATGGGATACCAAATCCTGAGGAAAGACAGAGGGAACAGGGGGGGTGGAGGAGTGGCATTGCTGATCAAAAATCGCTGGAGTTTTGATGAGCTGGAGAGAGGAGACAGCGGAGAAGAAAGTGATTACATAGCGGGAACGCTTCACTCTGGAGGTCCCAAGGTGGTAATAGCAGTGATGTATAACCCACCGCAGAACAGCAGGAGGTCAAGGCAAGAGTACGACGAGAGCAATAGAGCGATGGTTGACACACTGGCTAGAGTGGCCAGAAGAGCTCATGTATGCAGGGCAAAGCTCCTGATCATGGGTGACTTTAACCACAAGGAGATCGATTGGGAGAACTTGGACCCACATGGGGGCCAAGATACATGGAGGGCTAAGATGATGGAGGTGGTACTGGAAAACTTCATGTACCAACACGTAAGGGACACTACAAGAGAGAGAGGAGAGGATGATCCAGCAAGGCTAGACTTAGTATTCACCTTGAGTAGTGCAGATATCGAGGACATCACATATGAAAGACCCCTTGGGGCCAGTGACCATGTGGTTTTAAGCTTCGAATACACAGTAGAGCTACAAGTGGAGGGAGAAGCAGGAAAGCCAGGACGAATGAAGCCAAACTACAAGAAAGGGGACTACACAGGAATGAGGAACTTCC